>NC_056737.1:1337876508-1337924008 GCF_019279795.1 Protopterus annectens
ATGTGTGGATTGATTGTGCATTTTCTGTTTTGTCTCTCCCTACTCCTTTTTTCTCTCATTTTCTTGTCTTGGTTATACATTTTTTCCCCTTTTTTTGTTTTGTTTCTCTCCCATTTGTATTTTTTAGGTTCAAATCTCTCAAGACCTGGCTGGGCATGTACCTCTCAGGCAAGGATCAGATCACCTTCTGCCCATCCGGGAAAGTCCTTGCAGGATCGGGGTGTAGGAGTCAGATACTCTGGCATGTGGCAGCCTGGAAACCTCTCTGAAAGGGAGCTCTGGGACTTGGTAGAGGACTACTGGTAGAGGTAGTGGATAGGAGATGTAGATCAATATGTGTGTATATACCTTTAAGAAGCTATCCAAAGGCTTGCACACATGTATAAACACTGAGCATGTGCAAGTCTGACTGCCATTTTGTAGTTAGCCATTGAGATGTAAGCATGTATGTTTGTAAGTTCTGTCTGTTAACTAGTTTGTTTGTATTTAAAGATGCTGCTATCCATCCTGATGTGTTTGTATGTATTAAAGCATCTGAACAAAACCCAAAGCTTTCTTGTTTTATATATTGGAGATGAATGAGTGACATGGTGCCAGAAGTGGCATGTCTAAAGGACATGGTATCAGAACCGACATATTTAAAAGGACATGAGGTCAGAAGAAGCATATGAAAGTGGCATGAGGTAAGAAACAGCTTGACTAAAATGAGTTAAGGCACTTTTTTAGATACTGGTGGAATATAAAGGAATAGATCATTTCCAAAATGTGCATACTTCACAAAACAGGTCAGAAATGAATTTTAGATAATAAAACTTGCTCAGCACTATTTCTTTTCACATAATATGAAATGGGGCATACAGAATGTTCTAAATAATTTTGCATAAGCAGATATGTACGATATTGATAAAAATATTCAAATTACTACAGAAAATGTTTGAAATAAAGTTTGAATTGCATAAAACAAATAAAATAAAGGGAAACTACTGCATTTTTACAAAGCATATGTATTTTTCATATTAAGCAAAGATATTTGAGTTATCAGAAGTGTATAAAGTGTTTGCATGTTTGTGCAGTGTTACAGTAAAGCTATTTTGCAAAGTACAGCCATTACAGAGCATATTTCACAAAGTAGCGTATTTCAAAAAGTTTATTGTGCATTTAAATGTTGTTACAAGCTCACCTAACTGTTTGTTCATACATAATTATTTACATGGGCCATATTTTCAGTGTGTTTGTGTATACTTTGTGGGCATGGCAGACAGCCTTTGGAAACCCAGTACACTTGTGTTTGACAGTAATATTTCTGAGACTTGGAGAGTGTTTGAGCAAGAGTACAACATTGTCATACAGGCTGCATTTTCTGATAAAGATGTCCGTACAAAGGCATTTATCCTACTTTGTTTAGCTGGGTCAGAAGCCATAGAAAGGGAGCGTTCATTTGTGTATGCACCTGCTGTCTATGCTGGAGAGGGGGAAAACTGTCATATTGTTGTACTGGCTGAGTCAAGGGAGGACCCAGAGTGCTTGAAATGTAAATTTAGAGAAATGTGTAACCCCCAGACAAATGTTACAATGGAGAGATACTTATTTTAAACAAGGGATCAAAAGCTTGGGGAAACTTTTGCAGCATATATAACTGACCTGAGAAATAAAGCTAAAATGTGCAGATCTGGTGACTTAAGGGATGAGTTGATAAAGGACAGAATTGTGTATGGTATAAAAGATGATGCTGTGAGAAAGATTTTGCTTCATAACAGTAATTTAACTTTGAATAAGGCCGTTGAGATTTGTCAGATATACAAGCTCACAGAAAAGCACACAAATATGCTTACAAATGAGAACAGCTCTAGAAGGCATAGTGATAAAGCTCATGCTGATAGTATGCAGCATTTATAAAAAGAAACAGGCCCAAGCACATGGCAGCTGTGACCCCTGCAGCACTCACTGGTAAACCCCAGAACTTTCTAATACATTCCAGAACTCTCACAATCACAGTGAAGCATAAGAGTGAGTCAGCAAACTCAAAGCATGGGCCCCAACACAGTTTAATTGCCAATTGTCATACCTGTAGTGGAAGTCATGAATCTAAAAGGGAAAAATGTTTAGCTTTTGGTCAACAATGCCAAAAATGCAATAAATGGAATAATTTCAAAAGATTCTGTAAATCAAAAGGCCCACATTCTTTCATTAAAAGGGAACATTTTAAGAAATGAGTTGATCAGTTAGACTGTGGCAGTTCTACTCTTTATGTTAATGGTGTGTCAGTGCTTCATGAAATGGTCAATGCAGTAGATTTAAGGGCAAATAATGAACTATTTTGTACTGTTCAGATAAATGGCAAACTCAGAGAGCCCAAAGTTGATACAGGTTCTAAGCGCAATGTTATGTCTGCAGAAACATTTGCTAGAGTGTGTAAAGGTGAAAGGGTTGATTTAGCAAGGCGTGCAAAATGTATTGCTTATGGAGTTGAAGAAATTCACACTGAAGGCTCAGCAGTGCTTTCATGTTACTCTGCCAGAAGAAGCTATGACTTGTTATTTTATGTGGCAAAGAGGCCCGTCCAGTCATTATTAGAGCTCAGAGACAGTTTGAAAATGGGATTGCTTTCATTTAATAAGGAAGTCCACCATATTAGCTTAAATGACCACTACTCTAATTTTGCCCAGCACATTTTTTCTACCTATGCAAATATGTTTGAAGAAAAACTAGGCAAACTTCCAGTTGTGTATGCCATGAAGTCAGACCCAGAGGTCAGTCCAGTTATCAGGCCATCACACAAAGTTTCAATAACCATGCAGGATAGAGTCAAAGCTGAGTTAGATAAAATGGTGTGACAAGGTGTGATTTGTCCATTTGAAACTCCAACTGAATGGGTATCTTCCATGGTGGTAGCTCATAAGAGAAGCTCAGATGACATCAGAATATGTACTAACCCATGAGATTTGAACAAAGCACTAAAAATATCTCATCATCCAATGCTCACAGTCAAAAAAGTTGCAGCCTTGATGCAAATTAACACTATTTGTTTTGTTTTAGATGCAAATAGTACATTTTGGCAAATTCAGCTTGATAAAAATCCTCATTGCTCACTACTTTCAGTAATCTGTTTGGCAGGTACAGATTTTTGAGAATGCCATTTGGGATAAATTCTGCAAGTTAAGCCTTTCAGCATGCAATGGAGCAATTTTTTTTATGGATATCCTTGTGCTATCATAGTAGACATACTGGTAGGCGGTTGTGATAAAGCAGAGCATGACAAAAACTTCAGAAAAGTTCTGGAAAGGGCACGTCAAGCAAATCTTAAGCTCAAGTCACACAAATGCAAGTTCAGGCTACAAGAAGTTTGTTATGTTGGTCATTTATTTATGAGTACAGGCCTATGACCAGATCCTTCTAAGCAAACACCCATTCTCGAGATGCCAGCTCCAGACAATGTTCAAACTCTGCAATGTTTTCTTGGCATGGTCAGCTACCTAGGCAAATTTATTCCAGACTTAAGCCAACTATCAACACCTCTCAGAGAACTGACACACAAAGCTATATCCTAGTCTTGGTTAGAGCAACACCAAAGAACATTTAATGTCCTGAAACCGAGAACTGCTAGTCCACCAACTCTCAGATATGATGATGTTTGCAAGCCAATTACACTTTCCTGTGATGCTTCAAACTTTGGTCTTGGTGCAGTTATTCTACAAGAGGATCAACCTGTTGCCTATGCATGGAGAACACTTACCCAAACTGAGATGCAGTATGCCCAGATCAGGAAAGAGCTTTTGGCAATTGTGTCTGCATGTTCAAAGTTCCATGATTTTGTTTATGGTAGACTATCCAGATTGAAACAGAGGGTAGTGTTGTCGCCTCACAGTTAGACGTTGTCCGTTCGATTCTCAGTTAGAGCATCTTCTGTGTGGTGACATGCGTGAATGGGCATTCCTTCGTTGAAGGTTGTGCATTAGGCCCGGCAAGCCATCACGTAAAAATCTACTGCCAATCATTAGCGGAGCGGAGTTCCACTGTGGTGACCCCTAACCGGGAAACCTCTAGTCACAGTCGTGAAAAAGCCTATGCATTCAGCTCCAGGTAGACTGCAACATATGATGATGATATTGCAAAAGTATAATTTCAATCATCTACAAGAAAGGCAAACTTCTTTATCTTGCTGATACATTATCCAGATCACCCAGAAATCCCACTGAACAGAATGACAATCAAGGTTCTCATTTGATTGAAGATTTTGAAGTCATGGAAGTGAGAAATTTTTCTTACACACATCCTGATGAGCTGAGAGATCACACAGCCACAGATCCAGTTTTACAGAGGTTCAACCACTTTATCAATCATGGATGGCCATGAAAGCAATCTAGTTTATTTCAAGAAGTGCAACCTTATTTTCCTTACAGAGATGAGATTTTTGTCTGACAAAAGTATCATTATGAAAGGTTTGAAAGTAATTGTTCCAAAGTCCTTGCAACCAGAGTATATTACTATCTTGCATCATGGTCATCCAGGAACTGAATCTACCAAAAGAAGGGTGAGGATTAGTATTTTGGCCTTCTACGTCACAAGACATTGAGAGAGCACTTTCATCTTGTTCACCTTGTACAAAGCCATATCAACAGAAGGAACCACTTCAGCTAATCCAGATTCTGGAACTACCTTGGTCGACAGTAGCCACTGGTATTTTCTAGTGGAATGTTCACTATTATTTGATGTTGGTAGACTCTTACTCCAGTTGGTTTGAGATTTACCTACTTCCCAACCTAGCATCCAGTACTGTCATTACTAAGATGAAGCGTCATTTTGCAGTACATGGTAGTCCACGCAAAGTTATTTCTGACAATGTCACACAGTTTACAAGCCAACAGTTCAAAAGATTTGGTGAAGAATGGGACTTTACTCATGTCACAAGTAATCCAGAGTACCCACAGTCAAATGGTTTGGCAGAATGTGCAGTGCTAAGTGCAAAACAGTTACTTGAGAAGTTAAAATGAGATAATAGTGATGTTTTCCTGAATCTCTTAAATCTCAGAAATGTTCCTCACGATAAGCATCTTGGTTCACCTGCTCAGAGCAAACCAGAACCACATTACCAATCAGTAGTTGTTTGTTTGTTCCATGTGTCAAGAACAACAGATCATTGAAAGCCAATCTGCTGAAGAAGTGCTTAACCGAGAAGTCCTACTATGATAAGACCAGCAAGCCACTCAATACATTACGAGAGGGAGAAGTTCTAAGGATGCAGACATCCAAAGGTTATGATCAGATTGGTGTCATGCAGTATGTTGGTCCAGAGCCGAGATCATACATTGTGGAATCAGAAGGAGCAATCTTTAGGTGGAATCAGAAACATTTGAGACCAGTGTCCGAGCCTACACCACAGCAGATAACATGTGAGAAAGATTCTCTATCTCAGAGTGAGTTGTCTGGTGTTCCAGTTCCAAAGGAAGTTCCAGAGGACAATCTTGTTAATGTGATGAATCCAGAAGTTCCTGATATGAGTTGTGCACCACAGCTGTCCCTGTTGTTCAACTTAGTGCCAATTGTTATGTTATGTTATGAGGTATGGTCGAATCTCTAAACCCTGTAACAGATATGAAGAGACTTGGACATGAACATTGTGTTTTGTTTCTGACATATAAAGTAGTGCATGCCTAGCTCTAAAATTGTTTTGCATAAAGGGCAATCTTTTTGAAGGAGGATGTAGATCAATATGTGTGTATATACCTTTAAGAAGCTATCCAAGGGCTTGCACAAGTATATAAACACTGAGTACATGCTAGTCTGACTGCCATTTTGTAGTTAGCTGTTGAGATGTAAGCATGTATGTTTGTAATAACTGTCTGTTAACTAGTTCATTCATATTTAATGGTGCTGCTATCCATCCTGACGTGTTTGTGTGTATTAAGGCATCTGAACAAAACCCCAAGCCTTCTTGTTTTATGTATGAGAGATGAACGAGTGACAGGAGAATTCCCTCAGTTGAAGCCTTTCTTCATTGTGTGAAAGACATGCTCTCGCAGTTGGTGCAGACCACCACACCAATACTGCCCCCTACCTCCTCAACATCAGTGTCCTCCACTGATACTCCATCTGGCAGTAGATGTGTTTGAGGCTCAGTGGACTGGGAGCCAGCTGGCATGTCTTCAGCCCTTCTTTTCCATATTCTTTCTCCTACACCCTCTCACCTATGTCCCACCAGGGTCTATATTAGATCACTGAACGCTTAGGTAACCGAACGGTGATTAATCGACCCCATATAAGTGAAAGCTTACAAAACCAAACTGTCAGAACAGCGATTTTTTTTCCAAGGGAAAAAAATAACTGTTTCAACAACAACAAAAAAAAATGATTAAGTGGGGGGCTTCGCCCCCCCCCCACACCACCCTACTTAAATATACCCACCCTGAGACCACACTACAGTGCCAAAAACGGCAAAGTACTGACGTGGCCAAGCAAATTCTTTCCCAGGGAGAGAATTTGCTTACATGCCACTTCAATATTTTGCAGTTTCGGTGTTGTCAGTTCAACCAAGATGCATTTGAAAACATGTGTCTTCAGTCTGCTGATAGGAACCCATCCCACGCATATTACCCTCTTGTATAGGTTGGCTTAATGGTTAAGGTGTTGCAGGATTTGATTCTCACATGGAGTAATTAGCTAGGCTTAAATGGCCAACAAAGGTAGTTTGCCTGGTAGTAATCTATGAACCAATAAAACATTTTGAAAAAAAAGGGAGGCTATCACCAGACAAAAACATAATGGCCATCCTCCACAACCTCCTTCAGCACAAACCCTCTTAATATTTCCTCTTGTGTGTTCCCCTTGTTGTTTGTCTCTCTTTTTTCAGTCTTTCCTACCTCCCCTTTCTATGCTTTAATGAAGCCATCAGGGTTTCCACAAAATGATACCTCTATATAAAACATTATAAACCCCTTTTCTTTTTTTAAAAACATCAATTTTAAGTTTTGCATAGTCCACAGCTTTTTTTAAACATTTTAAATGCCACTGTGCATAGCCACGCTCACTGACAATACTCAAAATAAAAAAAGAAAAAGAATAATACAAACCTTCACCCTATGGCAAAGTAAATTGTCACTTCATATTGCTGAACTTTATACAGTTTGCTTGCTGTTCCATATTCATTGCAAATGACGTTCACTGACTTTATTTGCATATCAGCGTAGCACTGCTATTCGCAGAAAACTGTAAGTCATTTACAAAGCCCTGGATTATGAATACTGACCTTACAATGCTATCATCAGTTTCACACAAACCCCGCATGTGCTTTTTTAACATCCTCGTCTTCTAGTTCATCAGATTTAAACTGCAAAGTAACATTGTTTAAATGTAAGTTACTACCAGAAAACAAATAACTGTTCCAAGGTTAAATGTCCTTCTTTTTGTTACATAGTTCCAGAAATTTCATCATTTGATCATTTTCAAATAAGTCACAAAACGTCACTGTCCCAATATGTATAAAAGACAAAATTTCTTGAGCTTTAAAGCTCAGAACAGTTACCAAATTTTCCCATGCATATATCTATTACAGTGTCATATTTTGTTCTTATTCTTACAGTTGGTTTTCTCTTCTTTTTAAAAACAATTATACTTAGTTTTTTGCTGCTCCTTTTTTGCTTGCTGCCACTAATGCATATGTTTTAATTGCTGCATTATCTGCATCTACAAAACCAGATGCCTTCTCAGTTTGTTGTTCCTTTCTTCTTTTACTTTTTTTTTGTAACTGTTGCATTCTTTTCTGCCACATCTCTTGGTTCTTTTTCCACATTACCATCTTCAGCACTTCCGAAAAATTATGTGACATCTCACCCCATAAAACACTAGAACTGTCATCTGGATCATCATGAATGATTATTTTTAACAGAACGTCTTCAGCAAGCCTACCTGATGCCAGTTCTGTTATCTGCACCACTCTATAAAGCTTCCTTCCTTCCTTCTCCATAAGACAGCTAAACAAGGCCCATTTGTATCATCCTCTGCACAGGAATCTTTGTTTACATTTTGATGCTCCATATCAAACACATTTTGTTTTCATATTCTTATTTCCACCTTCAAACTCTCCATAGCTTTTCTATCCTCCATCATGTTCCTACTTCACTTAGGCCTCTTCCTTGCTGCTGTAGGCTCTCCAGTGCCATCTAGCAGTTCCAAAGAGTTCCCCTGATGCCCTGGACAAATTTCCCCTGGTAGTATAAATATCTCTTCAAGGATCCCCTGAAAAGTGGCTGCCAGGCTAGTTGGACTAACCTGGTCAAAACAAATAAATAAAAAAAAAATACAGAAAGCTTTCACTGAATAAAACTGAGCAAGAATAGAAATATACATTATGATCATGAGCTCTCACTGTTGAGAAACAGTCTGCTTGTGTTAGCGAGATGAAATACTGCATCAGCTAGAAATGCATGTTTTGTTGTCACATTGCTTTGTAAACCCATGGACAATCAGAAGATTATCTTTAGAGTGTTGCCTCTTAAGATGACTACTTTCTTTTTTTACTCTTTTGAATGACCTCTGTTACCCCCCCCCCTCACTTAAATATTCTATCATTTTTAATAGGTTGCTTTATGAACACTGAAAGCATTTGGATAAGCCAAAACAGACTGGGAAAGAAACAGCTACTGATTCTGAAGCCAGATTTAATTATGAAAAGTCATTATCACAATCCTTTCAGAAAAAAAATTAATTCCTTGTTTGCTAATTATCTAAACGAGATACAAGCAGGTGTTTATGCCTGGCACAGAAGTGTAGCTTAGTGACATATTGCTTTAATGATCACTAGAAAATATACCGATACAAATTAGAGTTAAAGTAAGATCACAATAAATTTTGAGAAATTACATTTTTTCTTATTTACTAATTAGTTTAATTACACACAAACAGGTGTTTATGCTTGGTTCAGAAATATAGTTTAGCATGGTGCTTCAGTGATCACTAGAAAATTATTGATACAAATTCTGTATTAAGGAATGTTTACTGTAGTTTAAACAAATAAAACATTTCCAAAGGTACTGCTCTCAAAACCTAGTTTAATAGGACTGATGTCCAGTTTATTTCTGAATTTCCATTTACAGAATGAAAACCAATGGCACGATGTCTGATTTATGCTGCACTCTTATTAGACTTGTGTTGTTTATCATGACTGATCACTAAATTACTTAGGAAAAGGTACCAGATAGAAAATACCATAGCTGTTCGTTGTCGTGTTCACTATTTCTGTATTGTGCACCATTATCCTTATTTTGTTCTGTCTCCTTGTGATGTTACAGACTCACATATGCACAACCACATTGTGTAAAGCATCTGTTGTCTGTATAGAGAAATAAACAAATTACTATTAGATGGGCAAATCCCATTTCCTAGAGTCTTTGCAGAACTGATGATGATAAATGAATGCTGAAGTTCAAGTGGCCAAATGCCATGTGTATAAACATGTACAATATGGCGTTATGATACACAATGGACAAAGTTCTAAACATTCGGATATCTGACTGCTAGCTCATCATCAAGTAAAAGAACAGAGGTTTGGAAAATGATGTCTAATCTTCATAAAATGAGATCCTTCTGCTTTAGCAGGTAGTTTTGAGATAAATGGTCCTTGAAGCAGTAGATGTATTCTGGAGAAATTACATAAAAAGAAATACAAACCTTTTTGAATCATCTGTCAGTAAGTGTGATAGAGATCAGTTGCCATAATGGTTAAGGTCTTTACCTCCCATGTACGAGGTCTGATCCTGACCTCTGACCAATGCCTATTTGGAGTTTGCATGTTCTCCCTGTGTTTCTGTGAGTTTCTCCCACGTCCAAAAAACATGCTGTTTCCATCTCAAAAGGGGGAAGAGTTGTATAGATCAACTGCTTTGGGCATCTACTGTAGTGCACAGTATCCTCAAGATAGGAGAATATGGATTACAGATTGCATGCTGTGGCAGGGCTAGCTAATCAATGGTGTAATATATCACTCTAGGTGATGCAGTCATGTTGACTAATGTTGCCAAAATGACATGGGTATTTACCAGTGTGGGTTGAGGACATGACCTATGCCAGGAACCCATGCTAATGGTGCGGGGTGTATGTGCCTCTTTTGGCCAGTATGTGCCTGCCATAAAAAGCCCAGCAGCCCTGGGTCAATAAGCTACTTGCCAGCCGGTGTCTAGTTGCTGACATGATGAGGAGGCTGAGATGTTGGACATCCTATGTATCCAAGAGACAGTGCAACTTGGCTTGGGATCCAGAGTCAGGAGGCTAGAAATGGTGTGGGAATTATGGTGTCAGGCTTCAGAAGGCTGTGAAGGATATTATCAGAATTAGTGACAGACTCATGGCAATCAGACTCCAGTGTGATAGGGCAATATTCATAATCTCAGCCTATGCCCCACAGCAGGGTTGTGATAGTGAGTAAAAGAGGGCATTCATATATCAGTTGCAGGACCTACTAGATAAAGCAGGACAACATCAGTTGGTATTGATAATGGGCGACTTGAATGCACATATTGGGCCAGATAGGATATGAGGACTGCCTGGGTCCACATGGGTCAGGCAACAGGAATAAAGAAGGAGAAGCCATTCTTGATTTCCATCTGACACATGGCTTGACAGTAGCCAACACATGGTTCAGAAAGAGAAACAGTCACAATTTCACATACAAGAGTGGCCAACATACAACTCAGGTAGACTTTCTCCTCGTAAGGAAAATAAACTGGGGTAGAATCAATGATTACAAAGTCATCCCCAGCAAAAAAGTTGGGCCTCAGCATAAACCACTGGTTGATACAATCAGCTGCAAGCAGTGGAGACAGAAGGCTCTAAGGCCAGACTGAAGACATGGAAGTTGACTGCAGAGAAAGTGCAACAGTTTAAGGAATTACTCAGGGCTCCAGCACCCTAAGAATTGTAGGAAATAGGTGGAGTTGAAGAAGAATGGCAGCACCTCAAAACAGCATGTGTGAGGACTAAAGAACAGATATGCAACTGAGCCAGGTATGGGAAATAAGGTACATAAGGAAAGCTGGTAGTGGAATGCAGAAGTTCAGGAAGTCATCCAAAGAAAGGAGTGCAGAAAAAAGTGGGAGATAGAAAAGACCAACCAAGACCGACCAGGCTAGGAAGGAATAATGATGTAACAAAGTTAAAAACAATTTTAGAAACTGTTAAGTGGTTTTATGATGATGAAAATATATTGACGCATAAGTTATGTTATAAAGAAAGCATCTATATTTTAAAGTATAAAACACTTGTGCCAAATGGACTCAATAATGATTTAAATTGGAATGTTTGCTTTAAATGCAGATGATTTTTTAATTAGTGTTTAATTGATTGTAAATTGAAGGTTTTATATAAATGTTTGAGAATGTTTGATATTGTTTGTTACTCCTGGAAGGTGGCTACACCGAAGCGCTAGAGTGGAAATAAAAGTTTTGTACGTGCCTCTTTGTTTGGTCCATTGGGTGATTGTCACTTTCATTTGTGGTGGAGAAGAAGTAGTAGTCATATATATTAGGAAGGAATACTGGTTGGCTAACAAAGAAGCTAAGAAAGCAGTTGCAATAGCAAAGAATAGGTGATTGGAGGCACTGTACCAACTTCTGGAAAGTGACTCAGTAAGGGGCACAAAGAAACTATATCAGGTTGCAAGGCAAAGACAGAAAGATAAAGAAGATAGTCAGACACTCTTCATAAGGGATGCCAGCAACAACTTACTCACCAGTCTACAGGACATCAAAGGCAGGTGAAAGGAGTATTTTTAGCAGCTTCTGAATGAAGAAAATACCACAGAAGTGGTACTACCTCCAAAACAGCCTACGATGAGTGAAGAAAAGGAGCCCACCTTAGAAGAAGTAAGAATAGCACTAAGGAAAATTAAGTCAAGGAAAGCAACAGGCTCAGATGAGGTGACAGCAGATATGCTAAAGATGCTGGGTAAGATAGGGATAAATGGTTCCTGAGGGTACTCATAACAGTGTGGAGAGAAAGGTGTCTCCCAGACACCTGGCGAAGAAGCATACTCATGCCAGTGTACATGAACAAAGGCGGCATCCACATCTGTGGGCAGTACAGAGGCATTAAACTCTTATCACATTGCATGAAAGTTCTGAAGAGGATGATTGATAAATGGATACACAGAGGAGAATGTAAGATAGGCAATGAACAGTTCAGATTCAGATCAGGATACAGCACAAATGACCTGATGTTTGCAGTGAGACAAATAGTCGAGAAGAAGCTAGAGATGAGGAAAGAATCCAACTGGGCATTCCTAGACTTGGAGAAAGCATATGACAAGGTCCCAAGGAAGCTGATCTGGGCAGTACTGTGGTGGTTCAAAGTCCCAGAGACACTAGTAGAATTTGTGCAGGCTATGTACAAGGACCCAATGGCTCAAGTATGAACAGTGTCCAGTCTTATAGAGGGGTTCTCATTGGGAGTGGGTTTACACCAGGATTCGGCTCTGAGCCCACTACTATTCATACCAGTGATGGACTACTTTAGCAAACAGGTCTGAGGGCACAGATCAACAAAGCTGCTGTATGCAGATGATGTGGCATTACAGGCAGACTCTGAGCAAGAACTTCAGCAAAGGATAGGGGAATGTAATGCAAAACTGAAGAAACATGGGATGAAACTAAGCACATATAAGACAGTGGTAATGGCAGCAAATTGGCCAAATCAGAAGAAGCTGAGAATTGAGATAGAAGAGAAGACAGTGGAAGGTAAATAGCTTCAAGTATTTGGGAGGCATGGTTGAGGAGAAGGGAAGTCTGAATGAAGAGGTGAAAGCTAGAATCAGAGGGACTACAGCCAACTGGCATAGAGACTCAGGTGTAGTCAATGACAAAAGAATGCCAAAGAAGCTGACAAGTAAGGTGTACAAGACAGTGGTGTGACCAGTACTACTGTATGGTACAGAAACCTGGGCAGTAAAGGCAGAGCAGTTGAAGAAGCTAGAAGTGATGGAAATGAAGTGCCTGATGCACATTGTGGGACAGATGAAGGAATGAGAACATAAGAGCAGAAGACAAAGTAGCTGCAATTGCAGAAAAGATCAAAAAGAACTGATTATTGTGGTTCAGCACTTGCAGAAAAGCAGAAGACAATCTGGCAAAGAAGATTTGAGGCAGACAGGAAGAAGATGAAACGAGGATGTCCAGCAAAGAGATGGATGAACTGTGTGAAAGAAGATCTGCAACAGTCAGGCATGAGTGTCGAAGAAGGCAGGACTGTGGCCTTGAATTCAGAGAGTTAGCGAAAGTTAACACAATACCCCGACCCCATGTAGAAAAATGGGAAAAAGGGGGCTGATTATGATGATAAAGCACTAGAAAATGATGCATACAGAGAAGAGCTCCACCCATTAAATACTGTCCAGATAGCTTATGCTGTCAAATATTGGGTGACATCTTATGGTATACCCAGTTATCTGCATAACAAAACACCATCATTGATATAAGACTTTGCATACTGTCCTTATGGCAAGCTGGGTATGTGATGTAATAGTCATCAGTATTTTTTGTATACTGCTTTTCTTCACAGGACTTAACCATTATTAAAGGGTCATTTAATTTCATTCACTTCATTAATGAAAGGTCAGATGAGCAGGATCTCTAGACTAGTGAGCAACAATGATGACTTCAAGGTCGAAATGCATACACTTATAGGGATGTTTTTGAACCGAGGTTACCCTCTCAAAATGTTAATAAAAGTTAAAAAAGAAACTTACAAGAAAAGATGTGACATTTTTTGTCCCATTTTGAGAGGGGAGACAGTAAGCACCAAGCTAGTTACCACTCAGAAGGTAGGTAACACTGGGATGGTGTTGAATTACAATCAAGATAGTCAATCCTTTGTGAACATACTTAGTGTGATGTGGGATAAGAGTTCTGACTTGTCACTAAAAACAGGTTGGGTGACAGGCCTAGGGTTGTATATGGTAGGAGAAAAATTTTAAGGACATTTTAGAACAGAATGCTATGATGGCTATGGATAAATACAGGTCCAAAATGTACAAATGTGGTGGTTGTAATCATTGTCGTTATATTAATGATGGTCCATATGTTGTGGTGGAGGGCAATGAACGAACACTGGAATGCCCAAGGCGAAGTACTGGCACCACCACAAACATGGTTTATATCGCAACATGCAGCACATGCTCGGCTTTCTATGTAGGATAAAGGACAGAATAGCTGAGCATGTGAGGGACATTAAAAATAAAAAATTAAGTAGTGCATTATATAATCACTCTTCTTCTTTCGGCTGCTACTATTAGGGGTCGTCACAGCGGATCATCTGTTTCCATTTCTTCCTGTCCTCTGCATCTTGCTCTGTCACACCAACCACCCGTATGTCCTCTCTCACCATATCCACCTATCACTTGCACTATCCTGCAGCATTAATGCAGCTGCCTATGCCTGGCAATTTTGTTTTAAACTATCTCTGTCTGAAATTAATATAATCCTACAAAATGCATTGGGTGCAGTTATTACTGATCCTTTTTTTCTATTATGAAAGTAATGCGTCTGATTTGTACTTATTCAGCATGAACATCATTAGTTATTGTATAAGGAGTTATACATTTCACCTGTCTGTGCCTTGAGTTGTATAGGAACTGGAATACATTTAGTGTGTACTGGTTAGTATAAATTTATTACTTTATTCCTAAGTTGCCTATAGTGTTAGGTTAGCTTGAGTTTTATCTTGCAACCAGTTTTCCAAGCCTTGTATCCTTGGTTCATAAATGCTTGGACTTTCACAGTAATCAGATGCAATAATTAACTAACTAATGATAAGAAAATGGCAGCGGCTGTGCTGACATACTGCAGTGGCCTATATCTATGCCGATTTTGTCTGCCTGATTTATGAGTTGTATAGCTTATGGGCACATGCATTTACTAGCAGGATTTTTTAACTTTTGATTTCGTAAGTGCTTGTTGCAAATTAATGCTGTCTGATGCCCATAAACTAATTATCAGCAGTATTGATTGAAGGACACCTATTTATTTTGTCATACATTTGCCTTTTATTGTTTGAACTAGTCTTGCTTTTCTACTTTAGTTTCTGATTCAGATTTTACTGTATTTGAGCTGCTGAAATTTATACTCTTAAAACTACTTTCTCACTTTAAATTTCTGGGTCTGTGCATCAGTATTGGTTTGTTGCTCTCTGAATTTATGTGAAAGTACAGCTGCAATTCCTAACCGCATTTCCTCAATGTTTGACACATTTAAATGTCCAGTTTATTTCTGAGTAAACCAAAAATAGATGAATGTGTCAGGGTGGTCTATTTTTATTGATTTATGCTTCTTAGTTTCTGTTTGTTCTATCTCCTACTGAAACTTTCACAGGTACGGTTAGTTTCCTGCTTTCTTTTTCTGGATTCATTCATTACTATCTGCTTGATGCACTCCAGACTTATTGCATAATTGGGATCTTTTAGCTACTAGTTCACATTATGTGCAGTTTGGGTTCCTTTCAGTTCGTCGAAACTTCAGCAGTTTGAGCACCATATGTTTGAACTGCGAAGTACGAAAACTGATTATTGTGAAGCCGCGGAACACCAAATTCTTTCCCAGGGAAAGAATTTGGTGAACCGTTTCTGTGGCTTCACAAATTTCAGCACTGTGGTAGAAAGTTACGGGTCGGGTTTAGGTAAGTGTGCGATTGTGCAGACGTTAGAGTTAGGGTGCGGGTTAGGTGAGTTAGGGTTAGGCGTGTGTGAGGTGGGTGTGCGATAGTGACAGACTTTAGGGTTAGGGCGGGATGGGTGATGTAGGGTTAGGACGAGGGTTAGGTGAGTGTGCGACAGTGATGGACCTTAGGGTTAGGGTTTGGTTAAGATAAGTGGATAGATAGTAGTGTATATACAGTTTAGTGTAGGGCTAGATGTAGGATTTTAAGTGTATGTGTGTGGATTGCTGTTTTTTTGGCGTGCTTGTGTTGTGTGTGTGTTTCTTGGAACAAGCCTTCCATGGTTTTGCACTTCGAGGTTAGAAGTTCGAACATATGGTATTCGAACTTCTGCCGTTTCATCGAAGTGATATAGACCCTGCAGTTTGATGTGTGATCAGGCTAAACGTGTCATGCTTTCTTTACTTTCATTGTTAAGTATCTTTTTTGAAAGAATTTCAACCTAGTAGATAACCTAATTGAGACTAAATTGCGTATTAGGAAATTAAACTTTCTACATAATGAAAAAGAGAAACAGGAGGTATAGAAAGAGGGATTAAGAAGAAAAGTGTATTTAATCCCTCCTTCATCCTACTTTTAATGTATTGGAAAAAGCTATTTCTGATGAACTGTACAATTTACAGGTTAAATGTAGGAAGGAAAAGACTTCCTTCAATAACCTTAATAAAAGAGAAAGGGATTTATATTATCAGCTTAAAAACTGTAGTACTATTCGTATAATGAAACCCGACACGGGAGGGCGGATTGTTATATATGATTCTATTCAGTATAACAAAGACATTCTTGACATTTTGAACAATGACGGTACCTACTCTAATGGTTAAATTGATTAAATTCAAATTAGGTATCAAATGATTGATTCTTTTTTGAAGAGTATTTACTAGAAGGAATGCTTTCTACTGATGCATGCAATTATTTAAAAGTAATGAATCCATCAGTTCCCTCAATTTTCGGTATTTTGAAAGTTCATAAAAATATGCCTATTGTAGTTGCGGGGGGCTCAAGAAATTATCCTATAGGAGTGTGTATTGATGAATGGTTAAAACCTATTTACAATAATGTCCCTCATCTAATAATTGATTCATGGGATTTTTTTGGATAGGCTTGAAAAAGATCTATGGAATAAAAATGATATATTTTTAACCATAGATGCTGTTGACCTTTTAACTTCAATCCCAAGAAATGAAGGTTTGGGACATTTTGTTAGTAGTATTAACACTTATATGAATTTTAGTAAAAGTAAAACTAGTCTCATATATGATTTGATAGCTATTGTGCTGGATTATAACTTTATATTCTTCGAGGGAGAGTTGTTTAAACAAAACAAAGATGTAGCTATGGAAGAGTCCTGTGCCCCAATATATACCAATCTAGTTCTTATATACTGGGAAACTATATATATGTTTAAAAGTGAATTTTGGGATTGTATTAAATTAGATGTTAGATTCCTGGATGGCATATTTATTCTTTGGAATGGGACAGAGGAAAAAAATCCAGGAATTTATTCAGCATTTAAACAGTACTTCTAATTTTCTAAGATTCACTTATAAGTATAATAAGTATGAAATTAATTTCCTTGATACTACGGTTAAACACACTGAACTTGGTTTTAAGTCCACTATATATAGGAAGGAGACTTTTACCAATTTCTGCTTGTGTTATTCCAACTGTCACCCCTTTGTGCAAAAAAAAACAGTATTTTAAAAGGGCAAGTCATTAGGGTTGTCAGAATGACCTCCCATGAAGATGATGTTTTAGGAGAATTATACAAAAGTTGTGGAAATGTTTTTAGCAAGGTGATATCTCCAGAATTATAGATGAATTGATGAGTTATGTATATATGCCCAGTGGGGAAAGAGATAGCCTCTTCTTGGAGTAGGGTTGACGAACAAAGTAAACAACTCAAGTAACAAGAGTTATGAGAGGAGTTTAGTTATTGAATTTGGGACCCAGGCTCAGGATATTAAGTCTAGTGTGAAAAAAAATGGAATATTTTAAAGACAGATCCTGACTTATTTCAACTTCTAGGACAAGAACATTGCTTTACTTTTAAGACTGGTCTGAACTTTAAGGGAACTTTCAAAGGTAATGAACAGATCTGTGACAATATGAAGAATCAGACTATAGGAACTTAAAGGTGTGGGTGTTGTACTCAATGTAGTTATTTTCTTGAGACTTGTTCCATTACCCTCAAAAAAGGGGAAAGGTCTAGGATCACTTTTATGAAGGGGAATTGTCAGACCTGTAGAGTGGTTTACCTGGTTAAATGCTCGACCTACCCTGTTTTTTATGTGGGAAAAACAGAAAGGGCATTATGGAAAAGAATATACCAACATATTTATCAAATAAATAAAAGAAATGATAATAATGCATTGTTTAAATGCTCTAAGGTATGTCCCAGTTTCCAAAATTTTAAGTTTGGTATTTTAGACCATATAAAGATCAGCCCCGGGGGGGGGGGGGTGATACTAGTGGGAATTTGGAATAAAAATAGGTTAGATGGCAATTAAAATTACATTCTTTGCAACACCCAGGAATTAATGAGCACATTTCTTTGCAGCCTGTATTAAATAAGAGAGCTAACACTTATTAAGTTAATTTTTAAGAATTATGACATGGTTGATTTTAAATGAGGTAGGTAATATAATATTTTTTTATATGGTTATGTAATTACTATGAATTGTTTAGATGTTTTAGAGTGGATTTTATGTTTTTTGTAACTTCTTTTAGCCAATTTACCACTGTCTCTTTAATGAACTAATTGTTTTTAATTGGTGGAATATCACTGACTATATAAAAAGGTTTGGAGACAATTAGAAGAAGATTCTGATGAAGTCCTAGGTTAATAAAGATGAAAGTGCTCAATCTGTGTGATTTTACTTTTTATTAATTTTATTTTAACGAATCCTTGTTTCTGACATGAAGCATTTCCTTTTTATTTATTTTATTGGTTCATAGGTTCATAGGTTGGTACTAGGCTATCAGCCCTAGGGCCTATGCAAGCCTAGCCATAACAATTCCCTGGCTATTTTTTCCCACACTATTTACTTTCTTGGACCCCTGTCCAGCAGGGTGACTGACGTGATCCCCGGGGTGAATTTCCTTTCTCCCATCCAATCGTCAAGGTTCCTTTTGAAGAGGGCCAAAGAAGCACTCTGCTTGACATGTATGGGCAATCTATTCCAGAGTCTGGGAGTTATTTTATTGCATTGCATTTGTTTACCTGGAAAGTCTACTGGGACTAAAAGAGCACATTTTCAGTGGAGGCTCGGGGAGAAAAGCTCCAACAAGAACATAGATACAGAAAAAATATAAACGTTAATTGGTACAGAAGTAGAAACAGTGTTACACATAGTAATTACAGTAATATCTACAGAATATATACATAAAAGTAGGAATCTAGTTGGTTTTATTACAGTAATATATACAGAAAATATACATTAAAGCACAAATTTAGTTGGTTGCCAGATGAATTCAATCAGGGAGGTATAAACAGAGATATATTAATCAGTATTATTAATTGTGGTGGTGGTGCTGTGGTACTGTTGTCGCCTCACAGTAAGACATTGTCCTGTTTGATTCTCAGCTAGAGAGTCTTCTGTGCGGAGACATGAGTGAATGGGTGTACCTTCGTTGAAGGTTGTGCGTCAGGGCCGGCAACTCGGCTCGTAAAAAATCTACTGCCAATCATTAGTTGACCGGAGTTCCACTGTGGCAACCCCTAACCGGGAAAAGCCAAAAGACACAACATATTAATCAGTATTATTGTACCAGTAACAAGTGATCTTTTTGTTTGTCTGTTAGAGGTAGTTTTCAGCTCACACTGACTTGAGTGGGTGATCCCCATGACAGTAATTAATCCCTAGAGGCCTAAGTCTATCACCGTATTTCACAATATGACAATTTCAAGATATTGTTTCTCTTGAGCACTTCTCCCAAATCCTTCATGAAGCAGATATACCCCAAATACTCTCCTAATAACACAATCGCCTGAGACATTGCCATAACTTGGAGACAAGCACAGTTTGTTGTGTTTTGAAAGTCTCAGTCACAATTCTGTTTTCTGATGGATACATCATATTAAAGAAACTCATGAATACAACATTTTAATAAACAATGCAAAACAGTGTAAAAGTCTATCAACCATGTTAGCAGTCTGAAACAATACCATTGTAATAGAACATGAAAACAAAGTTTGAATTTAGTGTACCTTGAGCAGCTTTAAAAACATTTAAGAACACTGGGGCAAGTATAAAACAATTCTGATGAAGAATGAGGGTAAGTAAAGTGATGGTAAGGATTTATAGCTTAACTGAAACACAGTAAATAGACTGGTGTTGTGAAGCCTGAGTAACCCTTATGCTAAAAATAACCAGCAGTGCCTGGCTCTGTGGAACACATGCATAAAACATTGATGACTGTGACTGAGATTACCTATGATTGGTTGGAGAAGTCAGCGGTAGATGAAAGGCATGAGTGACTCATGTTGCCGCATGCATCCTGGGTGGGGTGGGGGGTGGGGTGGGGGGAGTCTGACACACTGCAGTGATGCCACCTACTGGAAAAAGAGGTGCATGACAAGCTATGTATGGTATGAGGATGTACACTTGGCTAGGCCAAATTACTTTTACATAAAGTAGCCTTCACTGCACATGTGTATAACCATGGACAGATGTGTGTGTGGCAGACTACAGGATCTGCAAGGGTACATGTTATCACCTAAGGGGGTAGTTAAGGCCTGAAAGATGGAAAAATCCTTTGTGGCTGCCTTGATGACAGACATGTTGCAAATATATCTAGTTCTGATGTTAGGAATGAATGAACATATTATAGCAGGGAGTAATGATTATCAGGCACAGGACAGAAACATTACATTTAAAAAAAGTCTAAGGTACAATCACCATGAATGCAAACTTTAACATTTAGGGAGAATTAGGGTGGTGATTTAACTGCTGAGGTCTAGCTAGTTTTCTCTTAAAAAGCAAATGAGCTTTAGAACATACATGAGTTACATTGAAATTAATTTATTCAGACTAGGATTTGGTGAAATTTTTTAATCAAATCCCTATCAGATGTATATTGCGCCTTCTGTTCATTTAGAGCTTGTAATTTAGAGGGGGTGAGAAAGTTTTCTCCTTACCTTAAGACTGAGTAATCTTGAATTTAGCATATTTAGACATGGGGTGGGGGGTTGTAGATGGCCACATTGGGTTGTGAGAGGATTGCTGTCTCTTGGAAAACACATTTTTGGTGAAAGCTGATATTTCACAGCACAGAATTTAGTTTTGGTGTGATCATAGTAATTCTGATCAGTTAGTATGCATCCAGGCTTTAGACCACTATAATATAAGTACCATACACTTTTCTAGTAATTTGGGAAAGAAGCAAAATAGGAGGGCTAAGGAGCTATGTCTTTGAAAATTTGATCAGGTTTTGAAAATGCTGAACACTTTTCTTGGATTACTGTGTATGGATGATTGTGGCATTTGTGGATTCACTGAAACTGATGTAAAACAATTCACTGTTTTATGTAGTCTTCAAAAATGTAAAAAATCAGTTCTTCGGTCATAACTAGAAACGGGTTCCTATCGCGTGATTAAAAATTGTAAAGGGCGAACGTGTATTGAGCGAACCTGATTGGTCGAAACGTTAGAATGTCATGTGCGTAACACAGAAATTGCCATAGGGAATATTTTCCCTTTACTTCAATGCAGTGCAATTTCGGAGTAGGAATATTTAAGGAGCGGGGGTGGTGCAGGGGGCTTGCCCCCTTGCCTACAGTGTTTAGGTAAATATAGTTTTTTATTTTTATTGTTTTATTATATTTTCGAAATTTCAAACATTGCGCATATGGTGTCGACCATATGTTGTTCAATGTTTGAAACTTTTGAAAATATAATATAGACCCACTAGAAACAACATATGCAGGTGCAGGCATGGTCCAGATATTTGTTTTCAGTGATTTTAGTTGTAAAATGGTAATGATGGCAATATTAGTAGTACAAAATATTGTCACTAGCCTCATTTATTGATTGGTCACATGGTTACATTTCATTCACAGTAAATATATCTGAATTCATATATTTCTACTACTCATTAGAATCCACGAGAAACACACTCGCCCAGCACAACTAAATGAAGATGAACTGCCCAATCGCATTCTCCATAGGAAATCACTGCTGGCATAGTTTCCAAGTGTCCACCTCCAGTGATTCCTTCTTTTTGGGAGATTTCTCTGTTCTTCTTATTTGTGTGTCTGTACAGTTGGTATATAGGGTTCCTATTAGCATTTCGAATGCTGAAAATGCCAAAGTCAATTTCATCAAATGGAAATGTTTGAAATCTCAGAATAGCGAATTGACGGGACATCGATTTCTTTCCCAGGGAAAGAAATCGGTTGTCCGTCTTCGGAGTTTGCTATTTCCTCCACTCTGGTGTAATCTCGGAGTTGGTATATTTAAGTAGGGGGGGGTCAGTGTTTAAAGTATTTAAATTTTTTTTTTTTTTGCACAGAACACTGATTTCTTTCCCTGGGAAAGAAATCGATGTTCCATCAGTTCACTCTTCTGAGATTTCGAACATTTCAGTTTGATGAAATTGACTTCAGCGTTTTCAGCATTCGAAATGCTGATATAGACCTGGTATATATAAGTTATCTTCCTCCTGCAAAGAAAATGCTTGCAGTTCATTTTTTGTCGGTTTGATTTCTGACCTCAGTGAGCTACTTCCCTGTCAGCTCATGGAGGTAACTTTCTTTTTTTGTCATATGTGCCAAAAATGATGCCCCTTACCTCCTTCAAACGGGTGTTACTTGTTTGGAATCACTGTACTAGCCTGTCGCTTGAAAATATTATCATATGACGATTTCCTCTGTAGTTCAGGTTAACACTATTGCTACTCTGTTCACAGTGTATTTAGTGCCTTATAATGCATATACTTTACCTCCCTGGTGTATTACTTTACTTTTTATTCTTACCTTTACATGCTTCACAGGGAGTATTAACTGCTTACACTCCTAAGCTGCTGTTGTTTGCTAAGTACTTAGTCTCATTGCTATTGTTGCTGACCCTGCATTTAACCTTCTCTGCACTCACAGGGAGGAGTAACTGTATTATTCTTTATGCTGCCTGTACATCCAAGTTTTCTTCTTTGACTAAGTTTCTTATCTAAACTCTTCATTTTTTTGTATGTGACATTTCAAAGAGAGGAGTTATATAAGAAACGGTACTCTGCAATATAGACAATGATGTATACTTTTTAGCATTTCTCTGCTTAACACTTAACATACAATACGATCACATCTGAATATGAGATGCGCACTCAAGATGGAATAAATGTACAGCATGCAATAACACTCATTTGTTAACTAGGTAGATCCACTGGACAGCAGTCCCTTTTTAGGGGCCACCCAGGAGAAATGTCTGGTCATATGGCTTGCGCAGGGTAATTTAACAGACAAGTGAGAGTGGAGGAAATCAAACCCTGTACGACCGAAACTACAGCTTATAGCCTTAACTCGCTGCATCAACTCCCAGACTATTGGGCATCCTCGAATATCATAGGTAATAAGCAGACAGCTTACATTGTAGATGTTATTTTTCATTACATCATTCTAAGCATAGGTGGAGCATATAAGTACTATAAACATTTGTATATACATGCAGTATTATATTTATCAAATTTGTATGTTTTAAATGTAACCTACATTTCAATTTTAACATGATACATATGGATACATTTGCCAGTGAAAGAGGTATTTGTAGCCGGGTGTCACCTGTAAATTATACAAATTGGCATAATTATTTATTTTATGTTATTAATACTGTTATAGTTTATTACCTGCACTAAAGCATTTATAAACAAGGTATTCAGGTATTTTTCTAACACATATAAAAAATAACATCTACGAAGAAAAAAACAAAAAATGCTACAATTACAAGTTGCAGAGGTGACACGATGATAAAAGCTCCAGTTACAACTTAGCACCTAGTAGGAAGCAGATATACTGCATAAGAAATTAATTCTGTTGTCGTGCATTGCAGCTGTTAGCAATTAAAAACACTCCAGTAAATTTGCATAATAGGAAGTATTTAATCGTACAGACTGGAGCTCATATTAATTCCTTTGTTTGGTTCCACGTGTATTGAAAGTGTGCTGAATATGTCTTAATTAATGATTGCAGCACAAGATTTTGATTTTGATTTTGTAATGGATAAAGAACAAAAAAGAATATCTTAGTGATAAAAAATGGATATCACTTTGCTTTTACTTCAGCCATAGGATTTAGAAATGTTACCGCTAGTGGTAAGCCCTCTTCATTGCAGCTGGCATCCGTTTCCATTTCAGAGACAGCCCTACCACAGTGCTTTACATTGTGGAGGTACTGCATTAAGATGAGCTATCTAACTAGCCTACCACAGATGTAAATGAGGTATTCCAAGAAAGAGGCATATGATAATGAGTTATAAGCTTTTCTCCAGAAGTACCTGTAATAAATGATTTATGCAGCCAAAGGATTTCTAGAACCATTGGCTGTCTAAATCATTACCACCAGCTGTGTTAAATAACATGGCCAAAAATCCACATTCATCCATTACTTAAAATGGTTGAGAGTCAGTTAAAGGTAACTGACAGGGAGCTCAGTGAACAGGTAGTGGCTGTGTGTATGTGTGTGTGTGTGTGTGTGTGTGTGTGTGTGTGTGTGTGTGTGTGTGTGTGTGTGTGTGTGTGTGTGTGTGTGTGTGAGTGTGTGAGGGTATGTAGAGGTATGGGTGGTCTCAGGTGAGTGTGTCTGAGTGTAAGTGTGTGTAATTATAGATGCATTCCGTAACAGCAAGTGTTCAGAAGAGCAAATGGATTTTGTGGTGTTAAATAAGAGTGAACACTCAGAAAAGTAAGCCTGCTGACTGCTTTCTTTGGGAGATTGCATTGTATCGAGGCAGGAAATTTGCCCTTACCATGCTGTTGTGCAATTTTGGTGCTGATATAGTTAATTAGCAGGAAGGTGCAGGGGGTCTTGTTCCATTGCCAAAAAAATGTGATTTTAATTTTTGTGATTCTCAGTCATTTTAGATTCAGTCTAAAATGACCACTGTTCTTGTGTCCATTGTTTTTAATTTTCATTAAATGATGATGTAGTAGTAGTGTGTGTGTGTGTGTGTGTGTGTGTGTGTGTGTGTGTGTGTGAGCATGTGTGTGTGTGTGTGTGTGTGTGTGTGTGTGTGTGTGTGTGTGTGTGTGTGTGTGTGTGTGTGTGTGTCTGTGCCTGTGTGCATGCGTGTATGTGTGTGTGTATCTGTGCATGTGTGTGTTTGGGGGAAATGTCTGTATGCATATGTGTTGGGGGGCAATTGTGTGTATTTGGGAGAGTAGGGGGAGGCTGTATGGCTGACATACCTCTAAATTCCTGTTGATTAATAAGCAAATTCTGTAATATTGGGTGGGGGATAGCAGCCACCACAGACTTTTAAATATTAACCTAAGTCACTTCAAAAGTTAATAGAGCAACATGTCTTGCAGCACAAAAGGTGTGTGGATGATCACTAAACTCCAGGGAATTTTAAATATTTTTCTCAGTCACTTAAAATTGTAATAGAACAATGGGTTTTACAGCATGAGAGATTATGAACAATAAGTATGAAACTCTAATATCTGGCATTATTGACTGCAATCATTCATATTTAAGAAGGGCAGTGACAACTTAGGAAGCAATGTCAAGGACGTACTGTAAATTCAGGGTCAAGTAAGAAGTGTGATGGTCATCATGGTGTGCGTGCGTGCATGTGTGCATGCATGCATGTGAGTGTGCGTGTGCGTGTGTGTGTGTGTGTGTGTGTGTGTGTGTGTGTGTGTGTGTGTGTGTGTGTGTGTGTGTGTGTGTGTGTGTGTGTGTGTGTGTGTGTGTGTGTGTGTGTGTGTGTGTGTATGTGAATATATGTATGTGTGGCAGGGAGTGCATGGGATGTGTCAAAGATATGCAGGGCAACCAGCAGTGATTACCACACCAAAGTGTTTGTTAGCACTTGCAGTAATCACTAAGAAATATGCAGCCATGCCAGTTAGGCGATAATGAGGTCTTTCTTCATTGTGGCTAATATGTCTCTGAATCACTGCTTTCCACAATTGCATTAAATGTCACTTGTTGCCATAGACTTACCACTTGAGGCTGTGTTGTTTCTGAATCAAGCCCAGGAGTTTAACTTTGCATAGCTCCTGCTGCTGCTATCTTCACAAATTATTATTCAGTTGGATGATAAAACATATTTAAATTGGACTGAACCATGGAGATCAGTGGAGCAAGACAAGTTTCACTGATTGGTCTAGGAGACAAAAAAAACAAAACTACTGTAGCATTAGTGTACAATCTGCCTGCTACTTTGCCACCTCTTTAAATTATTTATAAGACATCACTCTGATATTTATTTTATTTTTTATTTATTAACATTTGTTAACCAGGTTAGTCCAGCTGGGCCAAGAGCCCATTTTCAGTGGAGACCCGAGGAGAAAAGCTTCAATTACAGACAGATTAAGTATACATAAGCATTTAGTGTACAATTAAAAGCATACATAACAGTTTAGTGTATGATTAAAAACAATCATTAATTGGCTAACACTAGAAGTTCACATATATTCTGAATTGCAAAGAAAAACAAACAAAATGATTTATTTCTTTTTTCTCCTGTGTGTGCAGTGTAAGTATCTGTTTTATAACTGGTGTGGTAAGGTGTATAGCAGTATTTATGAAAGGGGTGGAAGGGATATCTAGAGGTGTAATGAGATGTCAGTGAAATAAATGTGGGAGATAAGATACTGAGAGGACTGTATGATATTGTGGTACAACAGTAATGAGTGAGAAAAAAGTATGTTGTGAAGTTGTAATGAAGTGTGTACTACAGAGTAGAACTGGAGCTAGGTAGGGTCATGGCAAGTATAATTTTTGATTCTCATAAAGTGTAGTTTGAGTTCATTCTTAAATTATGAAGGGTGTGTAATGGAGTGTAATTGGCATGGGAGGTTATTCCATGCCTGGGATAGGGTGGATTTATATAGTAATCTACCGATAATTTTTTTTGGTTGGTAGATGTCAAGTAGTTGTTGGCTGGAGGTACGAAGTGTGCAAGTTGGTGTGTAGATGGAAACCAAGGAGGACAGGACAGGGCAGGATGATGGTTTATAAAGTATGGAGTGAAGAATTTGTAACTGAGATAGAAGAAGTTGTTGTGGGAGTGCTAGCCATTGTAGTGAGTTGAGAGAGAGGCAGTGGTGTGAGTTATGTGGGGAGTTTGTGATGAACCTTGCTATTTTGTGGTAAGTTTGTTGGAGTTTGGCCAGGGTAGTCGTTTGAATATTAGTTAGTATTGGGGTGGCATAGAGATGGGAGGGGAGAAGAAGAGCCCTGAAACAGGGACAGTCTGGCATCGTAGGTCAGGAATCTACAGTTTTGGTAGAGCATACCCAGTTTTTGGTGAGTTCTCTTTATACTTTGTAGAATGTATAGGTTAAATTTAAGTTCGTTGTCAATGATGGCTCCTAAAAGTTTTGTGTGGGAATCAGGTTGTATTTTGGTGTTATTGGAGGATGAGATAAGAAAGTTAGACTTCAGGTGAGAGAGAGTCTGGGGGAAGAATAACAGAAGTTTGGTTTTCTTGGGGGTTAGGATAAGTAGATTTTCAGCTAGCCATTTTTCTGCTGATAGAAAGGTGTCCTGGGTGAGCATGTGAAGGTCAGAGATATTATTGGAAGAGCAGATGAGTGTTGAATCATCAGCATATTGGACTAGTACCGATTGTTTGCAGGAGGCATATAGTTAAGTTGTAAAGATGTTGAAGAGAAGGGGACCCAAGATGGAGCCCTGAGGCACCCCAGTAGTTACAGGGAGGTAGAGTGAGCTAGATGAGAGCCAATGAACAGATTGATGTCTGTCAGACAGATAACTGTAGAAGAAGGTTAGGGTGAAGGGAGCTAGAATGAGGTTAGAAAGTTTAGTCAGAAGTAGAGGGTGAGAGACAGGAGGGAGCTAGACTGAGGTTAGACAGTTTAGTCAGAAGTAGAGGGTGAGAGACAGGAGGAAGCTAGAATGAGGTTGGACAGTTTAGTCAGAAGTAGAGGGTGAGAGACAGGAGGGAGCTAGGCTGAGGTTAGACAGTTTAGTCAGACCTAGAGGGTGAGAGACAGGAGGGAGCTAGACTGAGGTTAGAAAGTTTAGTCAGAAGTAAAGGGTGAGAGACAGGAGGCAGCTAGACTGAGGTTAGAACGTTTAGTCAGAAGTAAAGGGTAAGAGACAGGAGGGAGCTAGACTGAGGTTAGAAAGTTTAGTCAGACGTAGAGGGTGAGAGACAGGAGGGAGCTAGACTGAGGTTAGAAAGTTTAGTCAGACATAGAGGGTGAGAGGCAGGAGGGAGCTAGACTGAGGTTAGAAAGTTTAGTCAGACATAGAGGGTGAGAGGCAGGAGGGAGCTAGACTGAGGTTAGAAAGTTTAGTCAGAAGTAGAGGGTGAGAGACAGGAGGGAGCTAGACTGAGGTTAGAAAGTTTAGTCAGACGTAGAGGGTGAGAGACAGGAGGGAGCTAGACTGAGGTTAGACAGTTTAATCAGAAGTAGAGGGTGAGAGACAGGAGGGAGCTAGACTGAGGTTAGAAAGTTTAGTCAGAAGTAGAGGGTGAGAGACAGGAGGGAGCTAGAATGAGGTTAGACAGTTTAGTCAGACGTAAAGGGTGAGAGGCAGTGTTGAAGGCTTTGAGGGGTCGAGGAAGAGGCTGGATACTAGGAGGTGTTTGACTTGACCATTGTTCATGTTGATTTACAAGCAGATAGTTTAGTGATCACAGTGCAAAAGTGGTTGTGAATGAGCTTGAAATGTGTAGAATTATAGACTCACATACTGGGATCCTACACTCATTCATTACAGTCTTCAGCTGGGAAACAAAGTGTGTAAGCATCAGTTGAAAAATAGCTTCTGTGATAAGCATGCTTACATAATTTACAAGAGGCTGACACTAGGAGACACAGAAGTTACAAAATATATAAAAGGTGCATTTAAAGGTGTGCCTTGCTTGCTCAATGACTACCAAGCAGGTATGAATCTCTTCAGTATAGCATGAAGACAGTGTTAGAAGCTTCCTTCATGCAGTGATCCAGATTACATCCAACCACTGTGTTAGGCATGCATGTTTTATATTAGTGTTAGGCATGCATGTTGCATATTAGTGTGAGGCATGCATGTTGCATATTAGTGTTAGGCATGCTTGTTGCTGCATATTATTGCTCTATTACTGCTGTTATTTAAACATGGTGCATTCCTATATTGACAACTGCTCCATTCCTTTTCAGAATACTGTTGCTGGTGGTAGCAGACCGCCTAAAGGGAATAAATAATCTTGGACATACAATATTTTTTTAATTTGTGTTCATTGTTGCAGCTTAACAATATAGAGCAACATGTTAAGGTGTTTTAAGCAAATGGGTGTGGGGGTGGAGTAGAATATTGCAGTGTTTAGGTATACTGCCCCCTCAATGCTTTATTCTACAGTTCATTTCTAAGCTATAAAGACTTAAGTGGACTTTGCACAACTTCTCTTTGTCCACATGGGTTTTTACTGGGTGCTCTGGTTTCCTTCCATGTCCCAAAGATGTGCTGTAGGTGAGTTGGTGCTCCTCAGAATTGTTCATCAGTGTGCATGCAGTGTATGGGTGATAGAAATTGTGTGTGTTTGTGTGCATGTGTAAATGTGCACACACACACACACACACACACACACACACACATATATATATATATATATATATATATATATATATATATATATATATATATATATATATATATATATATATATATATTTATATATACACACACACACACACACACACACACACACACACACACACACACACACACACACACACACACACACACACACGGGTCTACTTTGTTTCATTGAAAGCTCATTTCACTGAATTTGAATTCAACTTGACCAAATCGCTGAAAGCTCAAATTACTGAAAACTTGTTTCATCAAATCTCATTTCACTGAGGTTAAGTACTGGCACTGTGTAGAGTATTGTAAGGCAAGTAAAATATATATACCCTTTTCCCTACTCTAGTGCAACCCTAGAATTACATGGTTACAGTTGAAAAGATTGGTTCACGGAACCAGAAGACAGTGTTTTTGGGGTCAGGTGTTTGCTTCACATTTCGAAGGGGCAATATATGAGCTAGTATGTATTATATGTGGGGGGGGGGTTGCTCCCCTGCAAAAGCGCTGTTATTTTTGTTGTTGACTTCTGGAGGTGAAGCTAGTTCCATGTTTCATGAACTGATCTTTTCAACAGTATTCATATGGTCTTGCAACCATATGAAATAAATACATAAATCTATCTACAGTATAATCTGTGTGTGTGTATGTCTATGTGTGTGTGTGCATTTGTGTGCATATGCATATTTGTGTGTCTGTATATGTGTGCCTTTGTATGTGTGCTTTTGCATGTGTGCATGCATATGTGTGTACATACCTGTGTGTATGTTTGTTTGCATGTGGACATGTATGCGTTTGAATGTGTCTGTGTCTGCGTATACATGTACTTCTATGTGCATAAATGTTTGTGTGCATGCATGTGTGTGAGCATGTGCATGTGTTTCCCTGTGTGTGTGTGTGTGTGTGTGTGTGTGTGTGTGTGTGTGTGTGTGTGTGTGTGTTTGTGTGTGTGTTCATCCTATGAGTGATTGGTGCTATGGTCAGAACAAGGACCTTTACCTTACATTTTCTGAGCTCCAGGATAGACACTGACTCCTCCACAAGCCTGGATTGGATTAAGTTGTCAATAAAATAATGAATGAATCCATTGAACTGCAATAAAGATAATGGGATGGATTCATTAACAGACACACAAAGTGTAGCTATTATGTTGGCGACACTTTGCAGCTCTAATAAAGCAGCCTGGTATTTGGTATTCATTTAATGTCTGTACACAATGTGTACAGCTGCCAAACAAAAGGAAATGGTAGAATATGCTAATTGTGACATAAACAGATGAAGTGCATGCTAATTAGCAAATCCAACATGACAGAACTACTCAAGAAGCTATAAATCAGTCTTGTACACACAGTGTAGGCCTTTGCCCTGTTCAGCAAATCCCTTTGGAATACATCATGATTACATTTAGAAAAAAAAATCATGTTGGGGGCTGCTGCTGCTATTCTTATGCTGCATGTACAACAGGCTTTAAATAAGGGGGCTGCTGCTGCTACCACACCTCAGGCAAGAAGAAGAAGAAGAAGGGTGTTTAGATCACATTTGACTTATCATGGCTGCATGACACAAAAATTGCTGAGAGATACAGGGTGGACAGGGAAACACTGGAGGAAATATGCAGTCTCTGCTACCCTCACCTCAGTCCCCAGGGAAAGCATGGAGAACCCATCCCAGTGGAAACAAAGGTATTTTTAGCATTACGTATATTAGCTATGATTACCTTCCAGAGACTCAAAGGGGATATATTAGGGGTATCACAGGCATCAGCCTTAAGAATATTAAATCTGTTTTAAATGCAGTGCTACCACATCTATTTCCCACCACTCCACTGGAGAGACCAAGAACCAGTCAGGAATTCTATGCAGTAACACACTTCCCTGAAGTTATGGAGGCATAGACTGAACACACATAGAAATCAAAGCCCCACCTAGGGAACAAGGAAGAGGGTACATCAACAGATAAGCTTTCCACTCTACAAACTGTCAGATTATCTGTAATGCCCAAGGGATCATCTACAGTGTCTATGCAGGTAACCCGGTTAGTTTTTATGATTCACACATATGGCACACCTGTCAGCTGTACACCAGGTTTGCTAGTGGTGATATTCCCCAAGGGCATCTAGTAGGGGATGCAGGTTATGAACATGAGCCCTGGCTCATGACATCCATGAGAAACCCACACAACTCCACTGCACAAAGATACAACAAGGCCCATGTTCATACTAGAAGTATCACAGAATGTGTGTTTGGATTGCTTAAATCAAGGTTCAGAAGGTGGAATGCAGCATGACCCAGACACCTCTACAAAAATACCTGCAGTCTGTGTCACATTACACAATATAATTCTCAGGAAACAGCTTCAACAAGGACAGCAAGGTGCAGGGCCACAGTTTCAAGGACCACAGGCAGGGCCAGCAGCAGCAGATAGAGATGAGAAGCTGGAGAGAGAGCCACCAGCTGCTGATGGTGCTGACATATGTAGGTGCACACAGTATGCCTTGGCTGTGGCTATGAGGCAAAGAAAAGCACACACAGTCACTACCTAGCTCAAAGCCTAAGATCCCATGCACATACTTATAGAAAAACTGATGCCTGTCAAACTACACAACCTTTACTTAACCATGGAATGGATGTGTTCTCATAGCATCAGACATGGACAACCCCCAAGGACACAATTTGTACCTGCAGTAACGAAGAAGTAAGTATGGCACCTGTAAAGAAAAAGAAAATGCTATAGCTGATTACATTAATATAAAAATATGTATATGTCCCTAAGCAGAGCATTTGTCCGAGGTGTACAGTTATGGCAGTAATATCTCCTATGTCAGATTTTTACATACAGTTATGTATATACAGTTATGTATTAGAACCAATACTGAGCAGTAAGCATTTCAACACGCCACCATTTATATACCCTCATTTGAACAACTATACCAAGAAGCAAAAGGCCAGTCACCAGTGGAGTACAACAGGGCTCAGTACTGGGCCCCTGCTGTTTAGAATATACTTCTCAGATGTCAAGGAAAATGTAGATGGCCTTTGGCTGACCACGTCTGCTGGTGACTGCAAATTGGGGGCAGCCAGTGACTCCTCAAATGATGCTGATATCCTATAGAAAGAACTGACACAGACTAATGATTAGTGTCAGAGCCATGGTCTTAAACTAAATGTGGAGAAGTGCATAATAATATCAAATAAAATCAAATACCTATGAAAATTACAACACTGATACCAGCCCCCAAGAGTGGATGCATTGGTGAGAGATCTGGGTACTCAGATAGATGGTAATCTGAACTTTGACCACCATGTGCCCATGGTGGTGAGGAAATCCTTCCATGTGGCTCAGCTTATAAGTAAGGACATAGCATTCAGATCTAAGGATGTCATAGTACCACCTCATCAGACAAATAATCAAGTACAATGCACTCTTTGACATGTACCTTGCCAGGCACCTGCAACAGTTGGATCATCCTCAGAGGTTTCTCACCAAAAAATACAGGGTATAACTGACATGTCATATGTGGACCAATTAAAAGCCCTTTCACAGTATTCAGTGTTTTAGCGATTACTGAGGGGCAATCCTTGCCTGACCTAAAAGGCAGTCTCAGACCCATTCCTGATGGAAATGTTATATATTTGCAAGACTATGAGGGTTACATACTCCAAGGATGTAAACCTGATGCCTGACATGAATAGATCATTCTGGAGAGACAGATATGTATCTCAGAGAGTGCCCTTCCCCTGGAATAGGCTTCCTCTTCACGTGAAGCACAGCCCTTCCTTAACCATCTTTAATTGCCCTCTGTACCAATGGATAGGAACTTGCAAATTCACTCCAGGGGTCGTGCCCATATCCCTTATGGACAGAGGCAGTTTGTAATAATTGACAAAAACCTGCTTGCTGACTCTTATCTTTCCCCTAGGGGTAGAAAATTGGATAAAATCTGGGTAAAACTGTCTAGGCTTGTAAGACCTCTTGAGCCATTAGCCTAGTAATCTCCTATGAATCTATGAACCTATGAACTTAATGCTTCCACTACTTTACTTACAATACTAACTGAAATACAGTGAGGTTAAACAATTATATAATCAATCATTCACAAATGGGTAGGAACAAGAAATCATAAACTTTTCTTCTGGAATGCATATTGATAAATGCAAAGTTGTGAAAAAGCAAGTATTAGCTATCTACTGTGTGCATCAGACATATATGCAACCCTAAGACACAAATATATGTGCTTAGGGCATAGCACAGTCATTGTCATTTGCACAGGTTGGGGGGGTGTTAGGAGAGCAAGGCTGATACCAAAGAAGTCAGCATGTGCGAGTAACACATGTATCTATTACAGTATAGAGTGTTTAGGGCTAGTAACAATGGGTGTATAGTACTCAGACGTACTGCTCAGATAGCCTGCATGTGTGTGAGATGGTATGGGCAAATGAGTTTTTTTAATGTGTGTGTGTCTGCATGAACATAATCGAGCACTGTCCTCACACCATGTCATGGTATCTCAGACAAGTGTAAGCCATGAATGGTAAAGTAGTCAGTTCTGCATTGTCACCCCTGACCACAAGAACCACCCCCCTGCCAGGAGTTTCACTGCTACTTCCATGCAGCTGGCTAGAAGTTGGGGTGCTACCTGAATGTGAGTGATGTCTGCTGGACAAGCTCTCCTCAAGACCATGTCCAGGACCATGATCCTGTGGCCTACCATTTCTGGATGTGGATACTACAATCACTGACAGAACAGATAAGTAGTGTCACTCTAGGAGTGCAATCTTGCATGGCACTGTCTGCTAACACCAGAAGATGTAGTGGCTCTCTGGCCATGTGGGATACCCACCTTCCTCTCACAAACATTCCATCACAGATACTTCCCAATCCAGTATGGCATTCATCCTAATTAATGAGTCACCTACACAGTTCAGGGAGTCACCAATCAGAATGCATGATGTTTATTACTCAGACATGAGGCCATTATGGAACATGCCTGTGCTTCCACTACAGCTGTACACATACTTCTAGTGTCATCTAATGATACACCATCATCATCTTTAACAGTCCTCCTCCTTGCAGCTCTACCAACCTTCATATGTATCACCTCACCCTCATGATGGCTATGGGGAGAAGCTACCAGCTCTGCAGCTGGAGTAACCACACTACCCTGATCAGCTGTGTCTCTATCAATCTGTCCTATTTCAGAGGTCTCCATGTCATCAGTATGTGTAGACATGCTAACTGTGTCCAGAACATTGGCAGGGGATGTGGTAGTCACAACCTCAGTGTCAGACTGACCCTCTGCAACCCTACACTGTGCCGCTTCTTTGCCACAATCATCATCATTAGAGGTTACCTATATTCTGACATCAGGTGGAAGAAGTTCTACACTGCCACTCTCAGGATCAGCTATGATAAAAAAAAAATACACTCAACAAACAACAAAACAAAGAATAAAACTGATCACATATTTTTCTTATACAAAATCTATTTTAAACTTTAAGAAATGCTAAAGCAGCACACATTTTAGTCTTATTTAGACCTTAATCTACCTTATATACAATAATAACAATAACCAAATATGTGCTTACCATGTGCAGGTGGGCCAGTAGCCTGCAATCCAGATGTTCTGTCTGTGAGGAAAGGAAAGAAAGACTGCTATATATCAAAATACAAATGAAATAAGAAAAAGAGAACAATCCCCTTTACATGTGCAGATTAAGAATGCTGTCATACAAAAATGCAGTATACAGTTGGGTCTCCACAAACATCCTTTTCTATGTCTCTTGTACTCTGGCATCTGACTCACTCTTATTGCTGGCTCTTTCTATATCAGACATCTATTATATATGCATATAAAGATATAAAATGACACTTGCACTCTGTATACTTAAAATTTCTGCTTGAGACACTCTCGGTTATCATCCACATCAGCACCAACATCAAGGATTCTGTGTAAACCCTCTGCCGAGCTATATGGATCTCTCATAGTAGACAGGAACAGCTCTATTTCAGTTAGTAGTGGTTCAATATCATGCCCACCTCCTGTATCCAACTGTTCTCAGGCAACATCAGCCACGTTATAGAAGGCAGAGATCATCATATCACTTGCCCATTGTCATATCTGAAGTTTGTACTTGTTTTTATTTTTTTAATAAGTTGTACATGTATAAATGCTTTTTACTTGCTTATGTCTGTAGCTTTTCTCCTCGGGTCTCTGCTGAAAAAGGGCTTCTTGCCCAGCCATATTAATCCAGTTAACAAATGTCAAACAAATAAATAAATATCTGGGAGTACCTTCACCCATGCCCTCTGATAGCACTGATGTTCATAGGTTCATAGGTTCATAGATTGGTACTAGGCTATCAGCCCTAGGGCCCATACAAGCTTAGCCATAACAATTCCCTGGCTATTTCTTCCCACACTATTTACTTTCCTGGACCCTATCTAGCAGGGCAACATCGTCATCGACTTTCTGCTGCTATAAAGTCTCTCAGGCAGATTGGTCATGTCTACCGCTCCCTATGAGAAAAGCTTCATAGTGATGTAAGGCCTGGATAATGACCTCATTTTCTGCATCAGTGTATGGTGGAATGTGGGGTACAGATTTCTTCTTGGGTGCCATATCTCTGTATGAGAGGAGAGAAAACAGACACATAATTAAATATATAATACACAGACAGAATGGTTGTGAAATCAATAATGTATTAATTCATGCATGCACCATGCACACAATTTAAGAGGTAATGCTCCCTATGACTAGACAAAAGGTAAGACAGCATCCCCCCCAAAAAAATGTAAAAAGAAATATCAACAATAATCTATAATAGTTTTTTGAAGCGGATATCACAGGTTTGTGTAACTGTGTAATACATCACATCATTAACAAAAATAATTCAGAAGGTAGTAGTAGAAAAGTTAGGCAACTATTATAAGAGCCATCTTCACTACTGTGGGAGGCAGTCAGGTAGAAATAATAAACTTAGCACACCTTGTGCTAACACATGTACAAATTTCCAGACATTGTTATGAAGTTATACACTGATCTGCAATAACTGTGCAAATAATTGAATACAACCTACAAAATATAGGTTAGGTAGCATTCTGTAGCATACTGTTTGTAATATAGAATTAACTGATATACATGTGCTATGCCAAAAGTAAGGGGATAAAGAAAAAACATTAAGATAAAAATGTTTTGAGTGGGCATTGTAATTCACAATTTAATGTTACAATAAAAGCATGGTGTAAGAAATAGCAACATACCTTGGCAATAAAGCAGTGTAGAAAGTAGATAATTCCCCAAAAGTTGTGTTTTTAGCAGTGTCACACTTACTAGATCCAGTCTCCCCACTATAATTCAAGTACATTAGCTACACAATTACCTTTTTATAGTGCAGAGTCAGCCCTGTGAGTACTGTGAGTATGCAAATGAGGTGTTAAATCATTAGCATTCCTGAATATGTAATCTGCACTAAAGTGTAGGGAAAGTAAACATGGTGTAAGGACCTACATGAATACATGCACACACCCTATCACTGCAAGGATGAGCTTTGAGATGTTACCTGCTAATAAGTTACAGGTGTCTATGACTACTCTGTCTGCAGAAACAATCAGGATTTCACAATCTACCCTCTTTGATTTACAGCTACTGAGGGTATATCAGGGAGAAGAGACTTACAAAAAAGTCTGAAAGCACATTAACTGAGTTAGGAGAGAAATATTCCTAACATTCAAATGCTGGTTTTAATGACCATAGTTACTGACCCTTACTAAGAAATGTTATTCATATTTAAAAGAGTACATTAAGCATTGATACAGATAGCATACATAATAAACCTGAGATATAATTGCTCTTAAGAAAGGATAGATAAGGGACTGATGCACCATAAGAGAGGAATATGCTTGCTGTGTTTGCAGTCTTTGTTTAATATTGTGTGAGTACATGGGTATCATAACTGTTGGTCATATCATAATCATCCAGATATTTACTTTCAAATGAGAATGCACAACTCATAATTTGTTTCTGTAAAACTTTAAGTGTGTCATGATATAATGTCACATTTTAGTACATCTAAACACTTTCCCCCCTATCCAGTGTATATCTTTTTCTGTGGCAAATATGGGAACTATTCTTCAATGATTGTTCTTAACACTCTGGTTTAATGGTTCAAGTTCATGCAGGTTCCTGTTGCAATATAACAATGTTGATTAAACATCAGAAATGCCCATTAACAGTAATTGTTTCCAAATTTTTCTTTCATTATTGTTTGCATGCTGTTTGACATTTCACCTCATTGGCTGGCAGCTGTCTGTAGAAGTGAATGGCAGTTCACTGCTCAAGGTAATACATGACAAATTTTTTTCAACTGCCATCAATTGCACAATTAAGACTGGCTTTGTTGGGCTTTCATCAGCAGTATGAGCAGTAAAGAGTAAGGAAATTCAAACTGTCACACACATATCTCTTTGAGATGATGTGTAAATATATATAGCTTAGTGAAACAGTACAGGTTATGCAGAGTTTGACACCAGTTCCCTGATCATTTTACTCAAGGAGGCCATAATAAATCTTGGCATTCATTTTGGTGTATGACTGTGTTGATGTGGGAAACTCAAGTAAGGTAAGTATTGACAAAAAGTGTCAAACAGATAAGTCATTTAAAATGATGTCAATATTAATTGTGTGTGTTGTGTGAAAAATGAAAATGTTTCTGCTGGTTCCTGTGCTCGTCTGCATTCCCATGGCATTAGATAAAGTGTTGGTACATGATAGTACCAATGTGGCAAGGAGATGTGGAAAGTCTGAATGTATCAGTGTAATGCAGCAGTAGCTCTGTTCATTGCTAGATATACCCTGTGATTCATTTCATGTTCCTTCAAGTTATCCACAAAATGTTTTGTGAATGCTTCTGATAAATATTGCCTTGTGCATTTTGTGTATCAATTGGCAGCATGAAATGTACTTTCACATCTTAGGAAAGAAGTGAAAAATTTAGTTTAGGCTGCCATATGTAGCGCACACCTGCCTGGCTGCATGGAACAGCTACCAGCACTTAGGATAGGACTCAATTAAGAAAATATACCAGTCAGCTAACTTTCTCTGTGAAGGAAGATATAAGTGCAATGACCTTATAAAAAAAGACAGCTGGTGCATGGTTTGAATCCACTTAACTGAACATTTTACAGGGGGTGGTCTGAATATATATTTAATCACATTTTGTGATACCATTATGTTGTTTGTTAAAAAGCAACTTTGTCACTATTGCAAATAACATGTGAGCTTTTGTCTATCCACTTTCAAATTATTTCCGATTAACTACCAGTATAATAATGTGTTGCACAAAGTACATTTCTAATGTTGCAATGATATGTGAAAAGGATGATTGATTGCATTTAATTTACTGTCAGATTTTTTCTCTAGGTATATTTTTTATAATGTCTTTTTCATTTCCTCTCCACCCAGTAGCATGAAACAATGGTTCACTACCTAAGGGAAAATGTGAAAAATTGTTTAAGGCTGCATTATGTAAAGCAAAAATGCCTGGTGTCAGTGCACAGCCCTTAGCACTATTGCTAGTTATTACTTTAGAGAATTCACTTGGCCTATGTCCAGAACTGTGGCACACAATTTAAAAGAAGTGAGTTGAGGGAAATAATTCAAATGATGCATTGTCTGAATCCTGTTTAGAGATCATATTGAAATTATTCACAATATGTATTTTTTTTCATTTTAATTTGCATTTGCTTTCCACTTGGCAGCATACAAACTTAAATCACTATCTAAGAAAAAAGTGAACATTTTTGTTTAGGCTGCCTTCTGTAGCACAAACTAGACTGGCAATGGCATGCTTTCCTCATCACCCTGGACAGTACTGAGTGTTGAAAATCCACCTATCATATACCTATTCTCTGTGGCACAAGATGTTAAGTACAGTGAGTGTAGATAAAGAAATCAGCTGATTAAGCGTTCAAATCTTACTAAATGATATTTTTACTAAGGGTATAAGAGTTCCATTTCACACAACATTTTGATTGGGACTATAAAACTAAAGAAAAATTATAATGTTTAACATGTTTATCGCAAGCAATGTATCAATAATGCTTGCATAAGTAAAATTTTCTAATTAGCATATTGCATTAGAATTTCACATATAACCTCAAGCTAATGTGTGTCCAATTTCATAAACATGACAATGACGATATTTAATATAAAGCTCATTTGCATATGTATGATCGGCACAATACTTTTGTTATAATCCTCATGACTGACTAATCACATATCTCAAATGCGTGTTTAGGACAGTTATGTCTTATGAAATATATATGCAACATACCCCAACCTGTATTAATTATCTTATTCTACTGCATCCACCTGAAATATACTTACAACAGAAATACCGACTTTAAGAAAGGAATGCATTCCTAGGACTAGTTAAAATCGCATACATACAGACCTTTATGAATGTATTTTCATTCATTCTGAATGTAGAATATCTCTAATTTCCTTGCTTAAAAGGTAGTTCTCCTGTGGCAATGTCAGTTATTAAACTTTAGTTCACTTTTTGCATGCTTTATAGGGTCATAGGTTCATTGGCTGGTACTAAGCTATTAGCCCTAAGGCCTATACAAGCCTAACCATAACATTTCCCAGGCTATTTTTTCCCAGGAATTTTACTTCCCTGGTCCCCTGTCTAGCAGAGCAACTGACGTGATCCCCAGGGTGAATTTCCTATCTCCCATCCAGTCATAAAGGTTCCTTTTGAAGAGGGCCAAAGAGGCACTCTGCTTGACATGTATGGACAGCCTATTCCAGAGAATGAGGAGTCTCTGGGACAGGAATCTACCCCTCCAGCATGTTTTGTTCATTGTGATGACCAGGTGTAGATCCCTGGAGCATGTGGTTCTGAGGGATTGGGATTTCTTTAAATATAGCATGTCCAACAGCTCTGGGTTTGACATGGCCTTGTATGTTAAGCAGAGATCGCCTATGAGTAGGTGATATGTCACAGAGTATATCTGGAGTTTTTTTAGATGGTCAGCATAGGGCATCTGTTTTAGGCCTGTGATTCTTTTAATGAGGTATTTCTGTGGTCTTTCCAACTGTTGCAGATGTCTTGAGAGGTACATACCAAATGGGGCATTGTACTCTATAATGGGTCTAATGAGTGATGAGTACAGTGGGACAATGACTTCCTTTTTCCTGGATGAAAAGCCTTTAATAATGAGATGTGCCACGTAGAAGTATTTCCTGACTGTTGTGGTGATGTCATTATCGAAGGTGAGACCACTGTCCACCTGTGTCCCTAAGGCTTTTATCACACTTTTGGTGTTTAGTGTACTGCCACTTATATGGTAATTCATGGGTACATGGCTTTTCCCAAAGGAGATAACTATACATTTCTTGGCATTGAGCTTGATACCATGGTTCTGGTACCAAGCATCTGTCTCTGTAAGGCCCTTTTGTAAGATATCCACATCATTTGGGGATTCAATAATGGCTCCCAGTTTGCAGTCATCTGCAAACTTTGTTAGCGAGAGTCCCTTGGTATTGGAATGTATAAATAAATAGATAGGAGGTTCAAATACAGCAGTACTTAATTTCTGCAAACATATGTGACTGTAAATGAATTAAGCATTGGCTTGCACATATGTGCATTGGCAACTTTTACAACTCCAAATGGCTGTAAAAGTAATTTTAACAGACACATCACCTTAGTAGCACACTACTGATGTCATCCCTTCATAGATGCTGTATACCTCACTTGTACTCAGTATTCCCCTGTGATGCTGGATGCTGATAATGTGCTGCATAGATGGTGTAAGTGTACAGGTAGATGGTGTGAGTCTGCCAATGTCATCTCTTAATAGATGCTGTATGCCTCACTTGTACTCAGTATTCTCCTGTGGCACTGGATGCTGATAATGTGCTGTATAGATGGTGTACGTGTACAAGTAGATGGTGTGAGTCCACCAGTGTCATCCCTTAATAGACGCTGCATGCCTCACTTGTACTCAGTATTCTCCTGTGGCAATGGATGCTGATAATGTGCTGTATAGATGGTGTAAGTGTACAGGTAGATGGTGTGAGTCCACTGATGTCATCCCTTAATAGATGCTGTATACCTCACTTGTGCTCAGTATTCTCCTGTGGCACTGGATGCTGATAATGTGCTGCATAGATGGTGTACGTATACAGGTAGATGGTGTGAGTCCACCAATGTCATCCCTTAATAGATGCTGTATGCTTCACTTGTACTTAGTAGTCTCCCGTGGCAGTGAATGCTGATAATGTGCTGTATAGATGGCATAACTAGATAGGTAGGTGGTTTGAGTCCATCCCTGCTTTAATAGTGTGACTGTGATTACTGTAAAGTACAGTTGGCCACCTCACACCCACCTTTATGTACACTTTACAACGATATTGTGTTTCACTACCAAATCCTAGGATCCCCAGGGAAAATAACTTTCTGGCCACAGAATAATTACATAATGTTACCATAACTGCAGTATCTTATAGTTGGAGTGCAAATTCTCCTGTGTTGCATAACTTTGATACTGTCCTTTGCACTGTGTAATGACATATGTAGGATCTTTGAGGTCAGCTGTGAGTGTGCCTTTCACCCTCACACTGTGCATGCTATTTTTTAAATACATATATGATATGTAGCTGTATAGAGTTATTGTGCACTTCGGCCACATTTTAGCATAGACATCCAGCTAATAAACAGTGGTGATGCCAATTTAAATGTGCACTGTCCCAGTTGTACTTCAACATATCATGTGGTGCCCTACTCATAACATCCCAGTTTACTCTGTCAAATGCTTTCTCTGCATCAAGCCCATCAACCATAGTGGTATTTTCTTATATTCTACCTCCCTCTGGATCATCATTGTTCTATTGATGTCAAATGTTTGCTGCCCCTCCACAAAATTACATTAATTCATACCCATCAGTTTTGGTATCACCTTTGCCATTTTTTTGGCCATTATAGGCATAAACACCTTATAATCATGGTTTAGAATTGAAATGAGCCTGTATCTAGCTGGGTCTGATGCATCTTTACTATCTTTTGTTATTACAGCCACCACAGCTTTCTTCCAGGATGTTGGTGCTTCTCTTCCTTTTAAAATACTGTTAAACAAAACCTTCCAGATCTTTACTACTTTCTTCCATCCTAGCTTCCAAATTCCATAGGAATACCATTTATTCCTGGAGACCTTCCTGTTGATTGGTTATGCATCTCCTTCTATCCTGTTAATAATTAAGCCTCATATACTTCTAACCTTGGCATATGTAATTCTTCCATAAACATTTACATTTGTATTTTATCTTGATGTCCACATTTCTCTGCTTTATATAGATTTTCATAACATTTCTAAAATATTTCTAATACATCTACAAGATTTCTGGTTATGTTCCTTGTTATAGGCTCCTTAGCTTGGCAACAACCCATTCTAATTTCTGTTGCCTAAGCCATTGTGCTAAAAGCTTTTGTGCTCTGGAGTTACAAACAGTTGCTTAATAGCAATCTTTCTAAACTCATGCATATTATACAGGAAGTCCCTTATTTTCTCTTTGGCATTCTGCCATTGCGCCTCTTTTTGTTATAGAGATTCCTCCTATTCTGCAATAATTTAACCTCTGACAGATCCTCTAAATAATTATTGCTAATTCTTAACAATATCTCATTTTCTTTTGTTTCTACCTTAATTTTAAACCACTTTCATTTTATCCCACTCCCTAGCTATATTTCCTGAAGCAATTTCTATCTTCTGTAATAACTATCAAATATTTTCCACTACCTAATTCCTTAAATTACTCTCTGTTTAACAGATAGGTGGGGAAGCACCAGTGCCTTATTTTTATTTTATTACTCTGCATTTTTATTTTAGTTTACTGTCATGTAATCTGAAATTATTGGATGCGTATCAACACTTTCAATTAAATGCACATGTTTATGTGAAATATAATTTCTGTCTGTCCTAACTCAGCCCAGTTTGTGTACATTGGAGAATAATAATACCCAATATTTCCACAAATTTCGTCCAAAAGCAACCATATCTTATGTTTTCACTTCTAGGCCCCCAGATACATTCTTACTATTGCAAATCAAATTTCAGTCCCAGTAATATTCCCTACTGAAAGCTGAATATTTCTTTTATCATTTTATTGAGCTCCATTGTAGCAGTTATAAGTGGAATATAAATACATGCCAGCATAAACCTCCTCTCTTGCCAGTAGCTCCCTTACTACAATAAATCCACCAGTATTATATTTTTTTCTTCTTTTGCTATTGGATCTTTTCTACCAATTAATATAAATACTCCCCTTTTCCTTTGTCCCAGATATTCTACTAAATAACACACTGAAATTTTTTTTATCAAATTCACATGCTCGATTCTTTCCAAATGTGTTTTCTGTAGCATAGTTATTTGCACTCTACATTTCTTAATATAGTTCACTACTCTTTCTTTTTTGTGTATACCTGTGAGACCATTCACATTCAAAGATAATATGGAAAGTGTTGCCATTATAATTAGAAGTTATTATTCCTACCTGTTATGAATAACAGATTTTTCTGAATATCTAGCTTTTGTGTTACAAGCAGACAATAATGTTTGGCAGGTTGATCTGTTATGCAGTTATTTCTTGTCATATCCATTTGAACCTATGTTACATCTTAGAAGACTTTTTATTTTAATGAAAACCCTCAAAAAATCACCCCAGAACACCACACTCCCATAACCTATTAACTTAATACAAACACACAAACCTATGACATCTTCAAATAATGAAGGTTAACCCTCCTGATAGGGACAGTTGTCCCAGACTGAAGCTAGACTCACAGGGTTTAGGTGATTTATAATTAAGGTTACCCATGCTAATATGCATGGTACAGCCTGTGCTACTACTTACACTAAGTGCTGCATGTTTTTGTCCTATCTTTATTCCTCTCCAAGATGTAGAAAACAGCTTGAAAGCATTATCTTTTAGCCATTGAAAGAAAAAAGTATTCTGTTTTTATTACCATCTTATCAGCTTGTCTCTACAGAAACATGAAAACTAGATTCACAGTTGCCTTCAGCTACAAGCTTCTCATGTTGTACTGTGAGCATATATTTGCTAAAGGAAAACTTTTAATTACATTCAATGTTCTTTTATTTACTTGCATTCAGTTAAAACTTGTTGTTGGATCAAGCCAAGGGCCTTAATCCAGTCATTCCTCAGCGCAAAAGCAAAAAAAAGCATATCAATTTTACTTTCATAGCCAACCTTAGGCATAGGTGTTCGCCTAGGGCACCGTTCTAGTAGGGGTGCTTTTCCTGTATTTATTTGGTGTAGGTAGACCAGAATGGGGGCACTGGGTGGTGTGGTGGGGGTGCCATGGAGCCCTTTTGCCTAGGGCACCAGTTGACCTAAGGCCACTCCTGTTTACTTATATCACAATATGTATACCTTTACAACCTGTCCCCTCACCTCAACAACCCAAGGTTACAGCCTATTATCTTAAACATGTTTTTTGTCTAGGCATTCTTCTTTTTTTTACATTGCAGCATCTACATTCTTAAAACTAAACAAGAAGAAAGAAGAAGAAAAAAGGGCACCCGTTTACTTTAGTATCCATATAAAACACAAAAATAACTAAAAATAATTTTCTATATAACATGCAGTGTATGTCATGTTTTATAAAAATATTGTTAAGAACAAAAATTTTTTACTTACAGTTCTCGTTCTTTCCTCTTTCCTTCTCCTTAATATTCTTCCAAGCAATAATGATACAAAGTAAGGCATAAGCTTTGGAGTCCCCTACTAGTTTCACAAAGTCAAGGAAGTCAAATATTTCATGCTTTCTTGTTCAGCCATATTTCACAAATGTTATTGATGGTTTGCAATCCTACATTTATTCATTAATTTCTGAGTTGGTGGTTTTCTTCCTGTTGATCTCTATCTCCCAACTCCAGTCTCTGGTTCATTTCCATGTGGTTCTTCTAGTCAGCTCCTCTGCTTTTGTCTGTCTGTCAAGCATTTTTCTTTCACCATTGGAAAAGGTTTCACTGGCATAGTGTCTCTATGAGCTTTATTATCAGAAGAATAAGAAACAGAATCTCCTTATGTTTCATGGCTCACTTTTTGTTGGACAAACTTTTGTATTTTCTTCTTAACACGTTCTGCATCAAAAAATGATAGCTGTATACAGCAGCATGAATCTTATATCTGCTTCTCAACATTCTCTGATTGCTGGAATAAATTAACACCTCTGATTTTTCCAGTTTTATATGTTCATCTAAATGTCTGTTTAAAGCTTCTTCCATTTTCCCAGCATTTTGTTATTTGAGTTGATATATTATTTCAGTGTTTCATTTATTTAATCAGCTCTGAGCACATTTGACTTATTTTTTCCTCTAGATTACTGGAAATCATATCTTACACCAGAACTGAAGCTTGAACTGCTTTTTGCTGATCAGCTGCAGGATTCTTCCCAGCTACTGTTTTCTCTTCAATGTTTGTGGTTGATTTTCCTTTCAGGTCCTCTAAATTTCTTCTTTGCTGGCATCCAGGCTGTGCACTTACTAGCCAGTAACTGAAATTTACCCCAAAAAGTCAAATTCACTGTCTCGCTTTTCTGACTTTCTGTTTTCACACTGAGGTAGCTGAAATTAAGCTGTTAACTCAGTGTGCAGCTATCTTGGAAGTCCAGCAATCTGCTGACCTTGGTGATAGAGGTCCTTTTGTAAAATCTCATTCTCTGCAATGAAGAAATTGCATTTCCTTTGCTTTCCTTTCCTTGTCATGCTATTGTGTAATGAAAAAGTAAATGTATGTGAAGATAAACACAACACTAGCTTTAATACACCCACACAGATACAATTTAGGTGTTCAAAATGTGCTGCAGGTAGGTGTTGGTAATATATCTGTGTGGGCTGCAAGATACATAAACTATATATCCACGGACATATTTTGATTACCTTTTGTAGCATGGCACCTCCAAACAAGAAAGGGACATTGAACAGCTGCCATATGAAGCCTGCATTTAGTAGTCACAGGTAACAGCTTACAACAATAGCCCACACTTGATATCCATCCATGTTATGAGTGCCACTGACTGACCTACTACAGGCCATGCCATGTGCAGTACAGAATTTAACCCTAGATGACTAATATAACTATATATCATTGGCATAATACAGTCAGATTCACCCCCAGCTCTTTCACTGAAGAGCAAAAAAAAACAAAAAAACAAAAAAAAATATATATATATATATATATATATATATATATATATATATATATATATATATATATATATATAACCACACACACAATTTACTGTAACAGGCTGATGGTCACATTGTAGCCATTGGCTTATTACATTCTGATTCAACCCCCCCCTCCATCTCTTCCATTTTATAGAAGAAAGAAATTAATTTACTGTAATAAGCCAATGGCTATATTATAGCCATCTGCTTATTGCAGTATGTCAAATCTACACCCTCACAGCTCTTCATTAAAGAGCAAAAAATAAACACAACAAAAAAAAAAAACAAACAAAAAACAATGGACATAACTTCTACTTATACACCTACCAGGTGCCAGATGTATAACATACCCCAAACTTCCCCCAGCCACACCACTGAGGTCCCGTTTCTGTGCCCTGCCCCGACCCTCCTTCCACACATTTTATTCAACAAAAAAATATTTCATTTAAACTGTAATAAACTGATTGCTACAACTGTAACAAACAGTTGCTACAGTTCATACCCTGTCAGCTTGGGCTATTTCCACGCTCATGGTTTAGTTTGTTTTTATTTTAATGTCTAGCAAGCAGGCAGTTGCTGCAGTTTATATCCTGCATGCACAGAGTGCTACTGTGCTCAGGTTTTAGTGAAAAAAGTTCTTTTAAACTGTAGCAAACTGCTTGGTAGAATTTAGCAAACAGTTGCTACAGTTTAGAGCACACACAGAGTGTTACAGCACTCAGGTTTGGCTACAAATGCAATATCAACTTTTAAAATCAGGTATTGTGTAAAACAAAGAGATCCAGAATGGCCGATTAT